>NC_056739.1:551327797-551372034 GCF_019279795.1 Protopterus annectens
TTATTGAAAACATATTTTAAATGTGCTAAAGTGAACTTTAGCAAGTTTTGCCTTCTGGCTGGGTGATGTTAAAACCAAACCCTTACGGGTGATACCATAACTTAAGGAATTCAAAATGTGCGAGATACTTGCAATGCTGATTCAAAGACATGGCACCTGATTAAGCAGCTCTAACTCCTCACGATCACCATAATCAGATTACATCAACTTTAAATGTCTGTCAATGATGTTTTAGGCTGATCATAGAGTTCAATGCCCCCTTTGATATGCACCTGTCCCAACACTTAAAACAAACTGAATAACCACAATGCTTTCTCACCAATAAAATCAAGCATCTAAATCAGAGGTTGGTTAGACTTATAGGCCTATAATGACCCAGGTCCAGTGATACCTCACCTTTGTGCAGGGAATACTGTTGCTGTCCCTCTGTACAGCACAAAGTCTGTTTGGAGACCGACACTGAATCACTTCTGTATGGTGTTCGACAGGTCCTGTGCAGTCTGGTATTTTATCCAGTCACACAAAAGCAGTAGCTTTTTAGCTTGGGAAGAACTTTGAGGACTTGCTCCTAGGAGATTCAAGGGGGATGCAAATGCAGGTATGTGATCTAGGAATGTACGTGGGGGGGGGGGGTGAAGTTAGAGCCAAATATAACCACTAGCTGACTGAATGTCCTCAGGATCTAAGCATGGGATCTAATTTACTATAAACTGTGTGCAGTACATGGCATTGTTTCAGAGGTTCCCGACAATTAAATGATTTTTGCTTTTCTTTTCACCTGATGACTGTTTATACCTCATATCTACCACTGGATGAATTGATCGGGGAACACTGCTGCTTAAGTTTGCAAGAGTGTTTTTCATATCTTAGCAGTTTAATTTACTGGTGTGCACAAAGAGTTTTCCTTGGTTGAGGACAAGAATGTAAAGTGTAACCTCCTGGCCCTGATTACTTGAGATGCAGAAAAGGCATTTGATAGAGTAATGTGGGAATATTTATTTACGGTGCTGGACTTATTTGGATTTCCTAGGACACTTATAACCATGATAAATCTATATATGGAGGCTAATACCAAGGTGAAGATTTGGACCCGCTTTTAATCAGTTTCCCATCCCAACTCCAACAGACACCAAGTAGGGGTACGAGTTATCCCTCTTGCAATAGGTATGAGGCAGCTGCAATATGCTGGCTACATTTTGATTGGACAAAACACAGAAATTATCACGTTATGCTGATCTCCTGACTTTTATGCTACAACTTGAAAAGAGACCCAAACCTGTTTTTTGAAAAGTTTGAATTTTTTGGCACAGCGGAAGAATACAAGGTTACTAGAGACAAAACATAAGCAGTCTGCATCAACTACTACCCTGCCTACCTGACCCCCCCACCCACCCAAGGTTTCCATTCTTGGTAAGGTGTGGTGCCAGAACTCGCCTCTCTTCCCTTCCACACACTCTGCTTCACTGTGCATGAATGGGCTTCTCAACCTCGCACCTGCTAGCATTCAGATGGTTCAGGCTTGCAACTTTTTTCTTTTGCTGGATCCGCTTCCCATACTGGTCCCTCTGTCTACTCCATGCTGCAGCTGCTTTTAAGGCTAGTGCTGCTTCTACAACTTTCCCCATGCATGTTATATGCCTTTGGGCTTGGTACCGTAACCACAGTGGTGCAGATGAAGCACCAGTACACAAGTACACAACTAGCACCCACAGTTTGAAATTCCCACCCCAGTCTGAGTCCAACATGCAATCAGACACAGATTCATGATCGGATATCACGCATGTTATTGCACATTGATGACATTGCAGGATAAGCTGGTGATGCATGATGACGTCAGCCATAACTTAAAACTGAAAAAAAAAAATGAAATAAAATAAAATCGGGAATCGAATGGGGCCACTCGGAAACTCGTGGCACCCAAATATTTTGCCCTCAAAACTGGTAAATACCAAGGAATTCAGTACAGTTGAGAGGTATGTGATATACACACCTCTCAACTTCCTAACACAATAAATCTGGATAAAACCTTAAATAAGGGGGAGGCAAGGACAGATTTAAAATACTGTCCTTATAAACTTAGAATGCTTTTAGAATAACAGGCTACTAGCAGTTAATTTTAGTTTTATAAAAGAAAATAAGAAGTTATGTCTTACCATAACGATCTATGTGAATTGTTCATCTCGCCTTTGTTCTTACACACGGGTTCGGAGCCGATCCTCGGCTCCGAGTCGGCCGCATCACCAGCTCCGTATCTTCGAGAAAGCTTGAGGCACAGTAATATCCCATGATCCTCAGGTGCTAACCCTCAGATCTAGTTTGCTATACCAGAAGAATCCCTTTTAGAACTGTGTCTAGAACACTTATAAACATATACTACACAGTGTCTGGAACCCTACTGTCAAGTAGAGGAGAAAAGATGCCATTACTAATGCACAATAACATGCTAACCATATCTAGAAAAGGCTGGAAAGGAATTTAGTTGAAAACCGTTCTCCCAGACAGCAGGACGGGGGATGGAGGGGGGGAATTTAAGAACAAAGGCGAGACAAACAATTCACATGGATCGTTATGGTAAGACATAACTTCTTAATGTGAAATTGTTCAATCTCGCCGTTTGTTCTTACACACGGGTAGCTTTCCCTAGCTCCTTCTTCCCGGGTGGCTCAAGGGAGAACATTTCTGAGTACAGTGGAACCAAACGTCGCCCTGTCCCTGGAGCTTTTGTCTAGCTTATAGTGGGCAATAAAAGTATGTGGCTTTGCCCAAGTTGCCGCTGCACAAATGGTATCTAAAGGCAAACGAGCGGTATGGGCTGAAGAGGTAGCAATCGCCCTTGTAGAATGAGCTCTGGGTTTGAAAGGGAGTTGCTGTTTCGATTCAGCATATACCAAATTTATGCAATCTGAGAGCCATTTGGATAAGGTAACCTTCGTTACTGCCTGTCCTTTTCTTTGGTCAGCATACGAGACAAATAGTTGATCTAACTTTCTGTACTCTTTTGTCCTATGCAAGTAAAATCTTAGTTGTCTGTGAACGTCCAACTTGTGCAATGTGTATTCTAGCTAATTGGAATGATTTTTAAAGAAGGTAGGTAGTTCGATAGATTGATTGATGTTCTGAATCGAACAAACCTTCGGAAGGAAGGACTGATTGGTGCGCAAGGTTACTCTATCTGGATGAAAAATCATGTACGGGGGTCGGATAGATAGAGCCTGTAACTCTGAAACTCTCCTGGCGGTAGTGATGACAACCAGAAAAAGTGTTTTCCACGAAAGAAATTTTAACGGAGTTGTGGCTGCTGGTTCAAATGGGGGCAACATGAGTTGTTACAGCATGAGATTAAGATTCCAAGGGGTTATTGGATTACGAAAGGGGGGACGGAGGTGAAAGGTACCTTTCATGAAGGCTTTACAAAGCCTGTGGGACATAAGGGAACCATCTTCACGGCCAGTATGAAAATTGGATATAGCGGCTAGTTGAACCCTTATAGTGGATCTTGATGCTCCTTGAAAAAGTGTGGTAAGGAAATCTAGTATCTTGTGTACTGGAGCCCCGAATGGATCTATAAATTGTTTGGAGGCCCAGTGCGCAAAACGGTTCCATTTGCTGTTGTACTATTTCCTTGTAGATGGTTTGTGGGAAGATACAATAATTTGTTGTACTGCAGGGGATAGTAACTCCGACCTGGCTAAGATGGGAAACGGAGCAGCCAAGCTATCAGTTTGAGGGACTTGAGAAAGGTGTGAGGGACTTGAGAAAGGTGTGAGGAACTCCCGACGAATATGTCAACAGGTCTGGCTTCGGGTCCAGTATCCATGGTTCCTCCACTTGATGAGATTGAAGGAAGGGAAACCAGATTTGTCAAGGCCAGAATGGGGCTATCAGTATTATGGTCCTGTCCAGACGTTTGGCTTTCTGCAAAAACCTGAGAATTAGTGGAACAGGAGGAAAAGCGTAAAGGAGACCCGGGGGCCAATCGTATACCAGAGCATCCCTGGGGACACCCCCTGGAGGGGGTAACAGGGCAAAGTAGCTTCTGCATTTGGCATTCAATGGGGATGCAAACAGGTCGCAGCAAGGCTGGCCCCATCTGCGGAAGATTTCCTCCACCACTTGAGGTTTGAGGGACCACTCATGAGGGAAAAGGATGGCTCTGCTCAACCTGTCCGCGATTACGTTGGAAGTCCCCGGGATGTGCGTTGCTATCAGAAAGCGTCCAGTGGACTTTGCTCATTGCCAAATTCTGAGGGCCTCTCTGCATAACGGGTAAGATCTGGTTCCTCCTTGCTTGTTTATGTACCAGACCACTGACATGTTGTCTGTCTAAACTGTCACTGTTCCCCAAGGTAAGGACTTGTGAAAGTGTTGCAACGCTAGAAACACTGCCCTCAGCTCTAAAACATTGATGTGCAGATTGTACTCCAAGTTGGACCATTGACCTTGGACTGTTTGTCCCTGAAAGAATCCCCCCACCCTATCAGGGAAGCGTCCGTGGTAAGAGTTGCTACTGGACTGGGTAAGACAAACGGTCGTCCTAGTGTTAGCTCTTGACTGTGTATCCACCACAAGAGATCCTTCTTGCAAGAATTCGTGATCAAGATTTCGTGAGACAGTGGAAGTTGTAGATACGACCACTGGGCGAATAGCATCCATTGAAGAATCCTCATGTGCATCCTGCCTAAAGGAACTACAAGAAGGGAGGCTGCCATCAAGCCTAGCACTCTATTTGTCATGCAGGGACTTTCTTGTTGTGAAGAAGGAGCGAAATTTGATGCCTGAGGTCTGATACTCTTGGTGGGGGGACAGTAACTTGAGCCAGGGAAGTGTCTAGCTGTGTTCCTATAAATAAGATACGCTGTGACGGCGATAAGACAGATTTTCCAAAATTCACCATTTTGTCTAGTGAAGAGCAAAGACTGATGGTGTAATCCCTGGCTTGTAGAAGACGATACTCGGTGGTGGCGGATAGGAGCCAGTCGTCTAGATAAGGAAACACCCGGAATCCGTTTCATCTCAAGTGAGACGCTACTACTGCCATGCATTTGGTGAACACCCTGGGGGCTGAGGTGAGACCAAAGGGCAGAGCGCAAAACTGGAAATGACTGGCTCCCAGCCGGAAGCGCAGGTGAACTCTGGACGCCCTGGCCATCTTGATATGGTAGTATGCGTCTTTGAGATCTATAGAGCACATCCAGTCGCCCTTCTGCAGAAAAAGGAGGATTGACTGAAGCGTGACCATCCGGAACTTTTCCTTTTTCACAAAGGTATTTAACTTGCTGAGGTCTAAAATTGGCCTCCAGTCCCCTGTTTTCTTTGGAACTGAGTTCTGGATCCTATTTGGTCCGCTGGGACTGGTTGGATGACTCTGTTTTCGAGCAACCTTCCTATCTCTATGGTTGCTTGATCTCGCAGACTGGGTGGTACGTCTGGGAGTTTTTTGGAGTTGGGTGGCATTTTTATGAAGGGGATGTTGTAGCCTCTGGTAACTATGCTTTTTACCCAGTAATCTGATGTAAGATTTAGCCAGACCTCTGGGTATAAAGCCAAGCGACCCCCGACTGCCTCCAGAGTAGGACAGCCGGGCCTGCACTCAGGAGTGCTGGAAGGGCTTTCCAGAGAAGGTCTCTCTGTCGGCCTGATTTTGCGGACACCCTCTGCCGGCTGGGTGGTATCTTCCTTTTCTTCCCCCTCCTCTGCCTCTGGAGGGGGCGTCACTTTGGATGTGCTGAAAAGATCCCAGAGTCTTTCGGAACCACATTTTTCCTCCTCGTTGCCCTTTAGGGTAGGGTCTAGATGGAATGGAAAAACGGACCCCTACGGCAGACAGGGTCTTCCCCCTTCTTGTTCACACCTCGTGAGAGTCTCCTTTACTTTGGGCCCAAACAAGGTGGCACCATCGATGGGGGCATTGGCAAAGGAAGACTTAAAGGCTTCCACAAAGGAGCATAAGCGCAACCAGGATGGTCTTCTCAGGGCGATCGCTGAAACTGCCGCTCTACTCGACCTTTCGGCTGCGTATGAAATCAGCCTCATGGACGAGTTGACTATGGAATTTAGGGTGTTAAGTTGCGCTGTCACTTTCTCGGCGACAGCAGCATCTGTGTGTCCCTGGAGAGTATCTCCCAGTTCCTTAATGAGATCTCTCTGTAAACACATGAAATGCGTAAGGTAGTTGAGCAATCGGATGGAAAAAGTCACCGAACTAAATATGCGCTTCCCATATCTGTCCATTGTCCTAGAATCCTTATTAGGAGGATGGACAGAGGAAGATGATTCAGACATCTCTTTCTTAATGGCCGCCGCCACCACCATAGTATCTATGGGAACTCCTTTTGTAAGATAGGATTTATCTTGGGGAGCCGTCATGTATTTGTTTGGTTTACGAGGGACTGGTTCCACTGTATCAGGTGTTTCCCAAGCCCTCCGAGCTATTAGATCCATGAGATCGTCAAAGGGTGGAGTCACCTAGGAGGTAGAAGGTTGAGTCCCAAATGCCTTCAGTAAGACCGATTCATCCACAGAAGGGGTAAGGGTTTGCCAGTCCCCCCTTTGCTTCAGGATTTCCAAAATGTCTGCAAACGAGACATCCTCAGAGGTGGACCATGGGGACCTTTCTGTTTCATCTAAATCTGTATCAGATGTGAGAGATTCCTGAAGGGAATCTATGTGCCTCCTCTTGCACAGTCGTTTCCTCGGAACATCCTCAGCGGGGGCTTCTGGGGATGCATCTGAGGAACCAGAGTCGCCCTGTGGGGACTTCTGAGGCATTGGGTCTCGATGCTTGGTAGGTACCGAAGGCACAGAAGCAGAATGCGGACCTTTTGGGGAAGGAGATGAAGACACCGATGAAGTACGTGTCTGATCAGACAAGACCTTCCTTATGATGTCAAAGGCACCGGTGCCCCGACCCGAAGATCCGACCCGATCCAAAGAAGGAGGTAGTTTCTCCAGAATTGGAACCACGGGCTCCGACACTGACGACGGATCCGAACTGATCTGAGCCGAGGCACCGAGGGGAAGAGTCGGAACAGATATCTCGGTTCGACTATCCCCCCCCGGAACCCAGGAAAGATCTTCGGCTCCGAGACTCTCCGGCTGGTTCCGAAGGAGTCGAGGTCAACGGAGCCGATAGCACTACTGGAGGCTTCGGCACTGAGGGCTCTACAATCATCGGTTCTTCGACTCCTAACACCGATGACTCGACGGGTCTCAGAGGAGGAAGTGTTGAGGGAACTGGAATAGCTTCGAGTTTCGAAACCAGCTGGGACGAAACAGATTAATTTGGACAAAGCCGAGTTCTCCATAAGCTTCTGTACCACTCGGTCCACATCGGAGTCGGAAAGTGGCCTCTAAGAACGGGTCGAAGGGATCGAAGCAGTCACCGAGCAAAGGATAGCAACGGTGGTACCTCTGATACTGGCTCCAAGACCTGAGCCTCGTGCAGAGATAAAGTCTCGACACCCGGCACCGAAGTCTAGGAGCCGGTGTCTGAATCTGAAAAGAGGTGCTCGGAGCCGATGACTTGGGCTCAGACACTCTTGAAGACTTCGACCCCTTCGAAGACTTAGAAACCTGTTCAGCCTTGTCCAGGGCCTCCTGAAACTCGGGTTTAAGCAACCCTCTCTGTCAACCAACTTCCTGCGTCTTTCCAGCATGACCCTCCCACTAAAGGAATGACAGATGGAACATTCTTCCTGCAAGTGGAGAGGGCCCAAGACAGTAGACGCAGGATGAGTGGTTGTCAGTAATGGACATCATCTGTCCGCACTGACACCTTTTAAAACCAGATTTGTTTTTTTCTGACATTTTTAAAAGAAAGGGAAAATCCAAGAAAAAGCACAGTACACTTAAGAAAAAAAATCCCTATAATACAATTTAAATGTAATATATATATCTAAACTGTAAAACACACACACAGCACAGTATGATATATATATATATATATATATATATATGAAAAATAGAAAGAGTTAAAGGCAAAAAACTATTTTTTTTTCTTCTTAAGTACTGTAAATTCTGACAGAAAAACGGCCTAAGGCCTTTACTAAGAATTTTAAAGTAACAAACTAACTAAACTACTCTTAAACAACAACTATATAATAAAACTTATCAAACACTATAAAGAAAGAGTATAAATTGTAAAATTAGAAGTATATAACAAGAAATATATAGTAAAAATTCTACTGGCCCGAGCCTCTCGATGCGATCTGCTGCTAGCGGCAAACTAGATCTGAGGGTTAGCACCTGAGGATCATGGGATATTACTGTGCCTCGAGCTTTCTCGTAAATGCGGAGCTGGTGATGCGGCCGACTCGGAGCCGAGGATCGGCTCCGAACCCGTGTGTAAGAACAAACGGCGAGATTGAACAATTTCACATCTGCATTTTAGTTTTCTACAAGTAGTTCAAAGTTTGATACAAGCTCAGATGTTAAGGTAAATAAAACACCATTGTTCTGGTTATATTTCATGTTTAATATTTTGCCTGTTCTTCAATTTCCATCTGAATGTTGGTATCCCACAATTTCACCAGTGTGGGTGGAGTTATATAATTATATATGCAAATTTTATGTTAACCAGCATCCAGATTTTTGGCCAGCTGTACCTATTTTTCATACGCCTCTGTCCAGATTTTTGATGTTTCTGGGTTGAGAGGTATGGTACTAACATTTATTACTAGGGTCAGTCACTAAGTGCAGCCTGGTTACAACATACAAGAAATATGCTCCATTGCCTAGAAACAAGCTCCACTCAACACCCCACCAAACAGTCTTTGGCAGAGCTCCCAAAAACCTCATCCTCACCACTTTCCATGCGTTTTAGTATGTTCTAATGCTCATTTCACACACACACACACACACACACACACACACACACACACACACAAATAGATGGCAGGTAATATTCTCCAGTACTACAGCTCTATCCGGGCTCATGGTAGCAAATTGCCACCACACCAGATTACCAGGCTGGGAACTCTGGATAGTCAGCTGCCAATAACAGCAGTTTGTCACCAGTTAGCAATACCTAATCAATTTAATACATAAAATGTGACCAATCACAACCTTTTTAAAAGTGAACACTATTTAGAAAAAAAAATTGATAAACAATACAGTGAATAGATTTAATTTACTTTTCTTTACCGGGAAAGTCAGTCTAGGAACTGAAAACCTCGAACAAGGATAGAAATACATTTGACAAATCAAAACAAAAATGGTCAACAATGTTTGCAAAGCTTACCAGATTAAGGAAATGCATGTTTTCAAGATGCAAGTAGAATCTTGATATTCTAACACAGAGACAATACAACTATGCAAGGAGACGAAAAAAAAAACGGCTAACTACAGCTACTCTTTTCTTTAACCTACATTCTGAATTACAAGAAATACTGAATTTAACACCTTTGTTGTATTATCACACAAGGGCGGCCACGGTGGTGCAGTGGTTAGCATTATCACCTCACAACAAGAGGTTCTCCTGTTCGATCCTCGGATGGGGTGCCTTCTGTGCAGAGTCTGCATGTCCTCCCTGTGGTTGCGTGGGTTTCTTCCGGGTGCTCCGGTTTCCTCCCACATCCCAAAGACATACTGCAGGTGGATTGGACAATCTAAATTGGCCGTAGGTGTGTGCGTGTCTGTGGAAGGTCAGGCACCAGGCTGGCAACTCGACACTGTAAAACTCCACTGCCAATCATGAGCGGATAGGTGATCCGCTGTGGTGACCCCTAACCGGGAAAAGCCGAAAGAAGTTGTATTATCACACAACACATACATGCACACATTAAAATAAATAAAAATTGCAGTAGTTTAACTTACCAAAACAGCAGATGTCCTAATGACCACTGTTGCAGAATTCCAAACTGTTGGATTATCTTGCCAAATAACCTGGACATCCAGCCAGGGTACCAAAACCAAAACCTTCCAAAGAGCCATACATCTGACAAATGACCTAAGCCCCCTGGCAAAAGGCTGCATAAGTGGATGTATTGGTATAAATCCTCCAACTATCTCCAAGCCAGTAAGCCTTAGAAAGGCTGAGAAACAAACTGAATTGGTCAGCTAAGAGGGAACAGACTGAAAGACAGTGATCCCCTTCAGCCCAAGAGGAGAAAGGGAGAATTGCCACAAAGACAGGGAGAGAAAGAATATTGCAACATTGATGAATACGGCATCTACTGTTATGATAATTATTCCCACACCTGTACTATGTCCTTCCTTAAATCACTGCTGCAGTATTCCAAATTGTTGGATGATTACCAAAGCTTAAGAGGTGTGAAGAGTAGATGGTAAAGAAATAGGAGAGTTGCCTACTAATCCAGAGTGGACAGACCTGGTGAAGGTGGTGCAGGATTTAGAGAAGGTATCCACTCTAACGTTTGGAGAAAGTGAGCACTGAAGAACAAGCAGATGCTTCTAAAACTGTTCTAGAGTCAAGCACCTTGCAAAAGGCACCAGATGAGATGACTGCTCTAAGAAAATTACCTTTTGCTGGACAGGGGATGGATTTGTCATATAGAGTGCAACATAAGGAAATGGATTTAGAAATCCAACTAGCAATAGTTTGTTTTGAAACGGACTGTCCTTATTTGGAGTCTTGACAAAAGAAACTATTGGTCAGATTTGTGAATATCCTTGGTTTCAAGTAGAATCTGAGCTATGTACATATAGGGCATGCACTCTTTCCGCCTTGTTTTGTGGGTTAGGGAAGAATTATGGTGTGATTGAGAATTTAACATTTTAGGCATGAAAACAGGTCTGACCTTTACAAAAAAAAAAAAAGGGTCTCAAGGGCCTGTCAGATGTTCTCCCACTTAAGGTATCCAACAAAAAAAAAAAAACATGGTGATGCAGCTTCAGAAAACCAATAATGATAAATGAAACTGTTGGCGAAGTTAAGTGTTCTTAACACTGCTCGCCTCACCGTGGCTTGCTCTAACCATGGTAAGTAACAACTTTATATTCCCCCACATCATGAAGAATGTAGAAGGGAATCCACTCCTATAGTGATCACTTTGTTGGTTGACCAAGGGATCCTGCCTTCCACACATGGCCTTGCAGGAGAACACATCCATATCCTTACTTGACCTGTGGGTTCCGACACACCTGCTAAAAACTTGCTACTAAGGTGATGCCAACTCCTACATAATTAAGTAAAAGGGAAACTACCTCCATAGTCCCTTTGATAACACTGTTAGGCCTGGACTACCTTACCTTCTTGCCTTAAACAAGGTAGGCCTCATGCTGCACAGTCAGCTGCCCCTATCCCCTAAACCATCTTTACAGCTACAATACAAAAATCTGAGTGTGAAGTATACAGCAGATGGACACAGAGAAAACGTCCAGCCAGTCCAACCTTCTGTGTAGTATTCTGTTCCCCTCCCACAGGCCTCAACTCATATGAATCACACATGGAGGGAGAGGGCTTGGCATGCACTTCTTTCCTCTCCCTTAGGATACAGTGATGGTGAAAAAACAAGAAGTTATGTACTCACCATAACGTTCGATGTATGTAGTCCATCTCGCCTCACATTCTTACCCGTGGGTTCAGAGCCAAACCCCGGTTCAGACTCGGCCATACTCTAGCTCAAAGTCTTTCAATTGGCTGGGCTAAGAGGTATCCCATGTTGCACTGCTCTCTTTCCCCAGATCTTGTTTGCTGCAAGCTCAATCACTCAATAACTCACCCTCCTTACACAACACAGAGAATGAAAAAACATTCCAACAATAACAGGAGTACTGAAACCAGAACTAACCTCTAGGTCCTCTAGGATGGGGAAAGGCAGGAGGGTAAGTAAGACTGTGAGGCGAGATGGACTACATACATCAAACGTTATGGTGAATACATAACTTCTAGATGTTATGTAGTCCAATCTCGCCCACATTCTTACCCGTGGCACAGCGTCCCCAGCACCTGAACCCTGGGAGGCTCAGTGGAAAATACTCCTGAGCACTGTGGAACCAAAGGAAGATATGCCTCTGGATACCAAATCCAATTTGTAGCGAGTAATAAAGGTGTGAGGAGATGTCCATGTAGCCACAGCACAATCATCATCCATAGACATCCTGGCCTGAAATGCTGTAGAGGTAGACATCGATCGGGTATAATGAGCCTTCACTCTAAATGGTAAAGCCTTGCCACCTGAGGCATAAATGCAGGAAATACAACTAGGGATCCATCTAGACAAGGTCACTTTGGAAACAGGAGACCCAATCCTATTTTCTGAAAATGAGACAAATAGCTGATCCGATTTTCTAAGATCCTTTGTTCTATGCAAATGAAAACGCAACTGCCTGTGAACATCCAGCTGGTGACATTTAAATTCTGCCCTATTAGAAAACGCTGGAAAAAATACGGGCAGTTCAATGGATTGGATGAGATTACTAACCAAAGCCACTTTTGGCATACAGGAAGGGTTTGGTCTGAGGGAAACCCTGCCCTTGTGAAAAATCAAGTAAGGCGGTCTATGAGATGCATCTAGCTGAAGTGATGGCTACCAAAAAGAGTCTTCCAAGTCAAATATTTCAATTCACAAGTAGCTGCAGGCTCAAAAGGGGAAGAGGTGAGACATTGTAGCATAAAATTTAGGTCCCAAGGAATGACCGGGTCAAAGACTTGAGGGCAAAGCAGCATAGTGCCTTTCAAGAATGCCTTACAAAGTCTACGCCCCATTAGACTGGGTTCATTAGCGATGTGAAAAGTAGAAATAGCAGCCAACTGTACTTTAATGGTCGTAGCTGCTGACCCATGAGTGAAAAGCATGGAGAGAAATTCCAGAACTGAAGAAATTGGAGCTGTATTGTCTTGCATGAGCCCACATAGAGAATTTTTCCATTTACTGGAATAAATCTTTCTGGTCGAAGGCTTATGGGAAGAAGACAGAATATGAACCACTTCCAGAGAAAAATGATGAAGCCTGACTAGTGATAGAAGTGGAGTAGCCAGGCTGTCAACCGGAGGGTCTGAAGAGAGGGATGGAACTGCCCTGACATATGAGTCAGTAGATCTGGCTGTTGGTCCGGAATCCAGGGGGCGTCCATGAGATAGGGATGGAGAAAGGGGAACCAAATTTGACGAGGCCAGTGTGGAGCAATCAGAATCATTCTGCTTCCCAAGGATTGCACTTTCTGAATAACCTTTGTCAGCAGAGGAACAGGTGGGAAGGCATAAAGTAGACCGGAGGGCTAATCGTGAACTACAGCATTCCTGGGTGACTCCCCCTGAGGGGGGATAAGGGTGAAGTAGCTGCTGCACTTGGTACTGAGGGAATTGGCAAATAGGTCGCAAGGCTGACCCCCCCCCATCTGCGGAAAATCTGCTCCGCAACTTGACTGTTCAGGGACCATTCGTGAGGTATCAAAATAGCTCTGCTCAACCTGTCGGCGATCACGTTGGACTTCCCTGGAATATGCATTGCTACGAGAAAACATTGGGAAGACACTGCCCAGTGCCACACTCGAATGGCCTCTCTGTAAAGGGGGTACGACTTGGTTCCTCCCTGTTTGTTCAGATACCATACCAACTACATATTGTCCGAGTGGATCGCAATTGTCCCGAGAAGAAGAAAGCTCTGAAGTGCTTGCAAAGCTAGTAGCACTGCTCTCATCTCCAAGATATTGATATGCAGATGTATCTCATGTTCCTGCTAAGTGCTTTGGACTGTCCTGCCGAGATAATGCCCCCCCCCCCAATCTGGGAGGCATCCGTGATCACTGTGGCAACAGGAGGTGATGGGACGAAGGGTTTTCCCGCATTGAGGTTACTGGTGTGAAGCCACCAGCATAGATCTTGCTTGCACTTGTCTGTGATCATTATAAGATGAGAAAGCGGAAGATGTTGTAGAGACCACAGGGAGAAGAATAGACCTTGAAGGAGCCTCATGTGTAGCCTCGCCAAAGGAACCAGGCATAATTGTTGCAGCCATTGTCCCTAACAATTTGAGAACCGTTTTTGCCTTCACTTTTTTTTTTTTTTTTTTTTTTGAGGGAGCAACACGTATACCTGTTGTTGCAAACCCTGAATACTTTCTTGTGGTAAAAACGCCCTCATGAGCACAGTGTCTAACTCGGCGCCTATAAAGGTGACACGCTGCAAGGGCAACAAGGCAGACTTTTCCCAGTTTAGAGTGATGTCCAATTGTTGACACAGCTTGATAGTGGCATCTCTGGTCTGTAGTAGCAGATGCCTGGTGGTGGCAGAAAGGAGCCAGTCATCCAGGTACGGAAACACTTGGAATCCCTGATGTCTCAAGTGAGCCGTCACCACTGCCAT
The DNA here is from genome assembly GCF_019279795.1 of Protopterus annectens. NCBI lineage: Eukaryota > Metazoa > Chordata > Ceratodontiformes > Protopteridae > Protopterus > Protopterus annectens. The sequence continues at coordinate 551,342,064 of NC_056739.1, forward strand.
ACATTTGGTGAACACCCTGGGGGCTGTGGTGAGACCAAAGGGCAGGGCACGAAATTGAAAATGACTGGCTCTCAGCAGGAAGCTTAGATGACTTCTGGATGCCCTGTCCATCTTTATATGGTAGTAAGCATCCTTGAGGTCGATGGAGCACATCCACACTTCTTTTCCCAACAATGGGAGACTAGACTGCAACGGGACTATTCAGAATTTAGACTTCTTCACGTGGAGGTTCAAGCGGCTGAGATCCAAGATGCGCCCGCCTCAAGTCCCCTGTTCTTTTCGGCACCAAAAAGAATCTTGAGTAAGTCCCTAATCCGATCTGGTCTGAGAGGACATGCTGGATGGCTCCTTTTTCTAGCAGCTTTATAACCTCTGAAGCTGCGGAATCCCTTTGATTGGGTGGAACATCTGGGATTCTTTTGATCGGTGGGGTGGGGGAGAGAAGGGAATGTGATATCCTCCGGAAACTATTTTTAATACCCACTGGTCCTGGGTGATGTTTTGCCAGGCTTCTGGGTATAGTGAAATGCGACCCCGACTGGCTCCAGAAACACACAGTCGGGCCCTCCCATAAGGAGCGCTGGTAGGGAGAACCACTAAAGGAATCACGGTCTCCCTGGTTATGCGGGCCTCCCCTGCCTCTAGGGCGACGTCTACCACAGTTACCACCCCCTCCCCTGCCTCCGGAGGGGGAATCACTTTGTGAGTCATGAAAAAACCTCTGCGATTTCTTGAACCACATTTTCCCACTCTTCTGGACCTTGGAATAAGGTCTAGAAGGCATGGGAAAAAGGACTCCCTCAGCAGACAGAGTTTTCCCTCTTGCTTACACCTAGTGAGTGTGTCTTTCACCTTGGTTACAAACAACGAGGAACCATCAAACGGGGTGTTGGTGAATTTAGACTTGAAGGCCTCCGTGAAATTACAGAGGCGCATCCAGGAGTGCCTCCTGAGAGAAGCTCCGGAACTCGCTGCCCTACTCGCTCCTTCGGCTGCTTAAGAGATCAGCCTCATGGAGGAGTTAGCAAAAGAATTTAGGGTACACATCTGAGAGCTGACTTTCTGAGCCACTGCGTCAGAAACGTTACTCTGCAGAGAATCTCTAAGCTCTTTCAGGAGATCTCTTTGGAGCCATGTAAAATGTGACAAGTAATTCAGCGACTGCAGAGTAAAGGCCGCTGAAGAAAACATACGCTTCCCATACCGGTCCATGGTCCTAGACTCCTTGCTAGGGGGATGGACTGTAGATGAAGTCTCAGCCAGTTCCTTCTTGGTGGCCGCTGCCACCACCATGGCATCTACTGGAACACCCTTCGTGAGAAACTCTGTCAGCAGGGGCGGACAGAAATTTGTTGGGTGTCCTGGGGACTGGTTCCACAGTGTCAGGGGTTTCCCACACCCTTCGACAAACCAGATAAAGGAGTTTGTCACAAGGTGGAGATACCCAGGAGGTGGAGAGCTGAGCCCCCAAAGGCCTACAGGAACACAGACCCTCGAAGGGGGGTTTAGAGGGCCCGTCGCCTCTCTGCTTCTGGACCTCTAGGATTTCAGAGAAAGAGATATCCTCAGAGGACGACTTGGGGACCCCTCTGATTCCTCGAGGTCGGTGTCTGACATGAGAGACTCTTCCTGGAAGTCCATGTGCTTCCTCTTGCACGTTCTTTTTCTGGGTGGCACCACAGGCAAAAACTCTGGGGGTCCCTCAGAAAGTTGAGGACCACTCATGGAGGTATCCTGAAGTCTTGGGTCTCCGCTGTCCAAAGATAGGGGCCAATCAGAGACGGATACCAGAGGTGGAGGGGGTAGAGTGTCCGTGCTGTATGATGCAGCTGATGACCTGGCCAGCATACTCCGCATGACCTCAAAAGATGGTCCCCCCTGGCTCCGAAGATCAACCTACCGTGGAAGACCTCGGAGCATAAGAGACAAGGTCCAAAGCAAGGCTCAGGCTCACCCGAGCCGAAGCACCGAGAGGGAGGCTAGGAGCCAAAGAGCGTCCCAAGACCTCCCCCTCTGGTCCGACAGAGGAACCATGAGTCCTGGACACCGTGGACAGAGCCAAAGGGGTCAGAGCTGAGATCGGAGCCAATAAGCCAGGATGGGCTTTTGGAGCCACCTAGAAGCGTCAGACAGCACCGACCACTCTGGCTCCGAAGGCTGAGATTTGCTCGGAGGATCTATCGACAATGGATGGGTGACTGGCTCCGGAGTCGAACGGTCTGGAGCCGAAAGCAATTTAGCCAGCACCGGTGATTGGAGCAGTCTCTGCACCACTCTAAACACATCAGAGTTTGTCCTGGAGGACCTAGAAGACATGGTAGGAGATCTAGACCTCCTCTCAGAAGACTACCTGTGAGGAGGAGAAACCGGTCTAAAAATTTGAGACCGGCTCTGAGCTAGCATCTCCTTCACCGGCTACGAGAGGCTGGGAGCTGATGTAGGCTCTGTTGATTCACAAACTTCCTTTGGCACCAAAGACAGTGAAACCAAGGATGCCACAGTAGACTTAGTAACTTTCTCCAGAGGCTCCGATAATACTGACAGAGCCAGAGATAATTTTTTTTTGCTTTGGATGTTTTGTCTCTTTTAGAGGGAGAAGACTTAGCACTAGAAGACCTCTCCAAATCTTCCTCTAAGGAGGGTTTCAGTAGTCCCTTCAGAATTAGTTTGTTCTTCCTTTCTTGAAGAACACGAGGGCTGAATGCGTGACAGAAAGCACTAGACTCCTGAAGGTGTATAGCCCCCAAACAATAAACACACACAGAGTGCCCATCAGTAATCGACATTTTGTACCCACATTTACTACATTTTGTAAAGCCCGAAGGCTTATGTTCTTTTGTATCCTTAGACATGGTTGGCAGGATACTAGACACAACACAACAATAAAACTGACACCAGCAACAAGCACGGGAACTAGAATCTAAACAAACTGCAGACACCACACAAGGACCTCTAACAAATGGTCCTGACAGGAAAAACAAGGGAAAGGACTAGGTCCTCTAACAAATGGCCCTAGCCCGGAGGGGATAGGTACCTAAAAACAAAACGTACACAGAAGGGAAAACAGATAACCAAGGGAGGACTAGGTCCTCTAACTGAAATGAGCCTAGCCCGTTGGGAGATAGCTGACTGGATACCAAGACAAAGGAAGACAAAGGCCACGAAAGGCCGCACAAAACAACTTCCGCAAACCAACAACACACACACCTAGCTATGAAAACAGCTTTTGGAGCAAAATTTTAGTCAAAGACAAAAAGTTATACTTAGCCACAACCAAGAGCGAGACCATGTCTGAGCTTTACGAGAGGCAAACAAGATCTGGGGAAAAGGAGCAGTGCAGCATGGGATACCTTTTAGCCCAGCCAATTGAATGACTTCGAGTTAGAGTATGGCTGAGTCAGAGCAGAGGTTCGGCTCCGAATCCACGGGTAAGAATGTAGGCATGATTGGACTACATAACATGAAAAATTTTCTACCTGCCATTGTTTCTTGGCATTACACTTAATAAAGCAGCACTTCAAACTGGGGATGAAAGTGTACTTGGCTTCTAGGAAAAAGGTACTCAGACCTCGTTTGTGTGGAATAGCTCAAGCATTTGGTGATCATAACAGTCTTCCTAGCCTCTGAAGACACATTAAGTACAGATATAAACAACTCTTTAAGAGGCCTAAGCTTGATATCATAACTGTCCAGTTTGATTCAGACATACTTGTAGATGTCTTGGAATCCACGATACACCTGACCCCTTCTCATGCTCCCACGACCCTGCTGCAGGTTAGCAAGTTGTTCAAGATTCACACGTTTGAAAAACTGAAGCTAAAGGTCACTGTGTGAAGGGGGGGGTGAACCCCACCTAATTTCCAAAGTACCTAGAGGCATACCACATATTTTCATTACAAGAGAATTCCCAGATCAGTCATAGAGGTTAGGGAGGTGTCGGAGCTTAGACGTTTAGTTAAGAGGACACTGCAACTAGAAAACAGAAAAAACTACTGAAAACATCCCTTCCCCCCAGATAAACAAAGAAAAAAAAAAAAAAAAAAGTGTGGATGGATTTTTCACAGGGCCTATTTAATGTCATTATAGCACTCAGAACACAAACCCTTTCAGGGCCTGTTACTACAAGCATTTCTTCTTCAACTCCATGAAAGACCATTAGACATTTCTGATGATGAAAAGGATGAATCAGACTTACGAGCACTCTAGCCTATTCATCAAAAATCCATTCACCAGATCAAAAGGCCTGGAATGATAAAAATTCCCTTTATCCTGACACCCCCCCCCCCCCAGTTGAAGCTTCATTTGAGGAAACAGTTTACACGATGAAGCATTTCTGAATGGGAACGTGAACAGATTTCTGAAATTAAACACAGATACTATAACCTCCTTGAAGTAGGCACCCCTGCTCCTGTACCACCCTGTTCTGGAGGCTTTCCTGGATGCTTCTGCATTCACTCCAACTGCACCAGACAACCAACACTTAAAAAGCCAGGCAAATTTTACAATGTACCTGAGGACTTAAATTTCTGTACAGCAAAATAAGTGGTAGACTGCTCTGTTTTTCCCATGTCAGACAAGCCCTCCAAATTATCACCTGCTGCCAATGCTCTTCCTTCTGATAAACTCATCAACCTTCTGTTGCAACAAAGTAGCTAAATTTGCTACCAACACTGAACAAAGAACTCACCACTGCAATGCCATAAATCAGATAAACAGGCTAGAGCTCAACTACAAAACACACTAAGGCTAGCTACGGTATACAAACTGTGATATATTATCCTGAACAACACCCTACATAAAAAAAAACTTTATTGCCCTACAGCCCCGCAAGGGGCCTCCATTCTGGTGAGGCATTTCTAAACAGCACTACTAAAGCAAATTCTTCATCAGGGGACTCGCTACATTCCTGTCGCATCCAAAAACTCTGGAACACCATCCCTACACTAGTACAAATGGCAAACTCCCAAGCTACAAAATCCAGCTCAAGCAAAACTTTACTAAGTCGTGGTCATGTTCATCACCTGGTTGAGACCACTAGTGAAAGCACATATTGTACATCAATAACTTTTTGCCTTCCTCCACTTGAATCATTACACCCCAAGCAACTTTGCCCTCCAACACTTGCTGAAGTTGGGATCCGCGCTGGTGCAGCGGTAGCGTTGTTGCCTCACAGTAAGAGGTTCTCCCGTTCGATTCTCGGCTGGAGTGCGGGGAGTGCCTTCTGTGTGGAGTCTGCATGTCCTCCCCGTGGTCGAGTGGCATTCCGAAAGACACGCATGAATGGGTGTGCCTTCGTTGAAGGTTGGGTTCGAGCTGGCAATTCGTCACTGTAAAAACCTACTGCCAATCATTTGCGGACCAGAGTTCCGCTGTAGCGACCCCTAACTGGGAAAAGCCGACAGACAAACAACTTGAAGTTTGGGTTGAAAAAAAATGTAAACACTTCTCCGCTTTCTCTTTTCCTAACTGCCCTCCATCCACTCCTCTACTTCTCTCATGCATCTCCTGTATACTAAAATTATTAAATCTTCTACATATACCAGTTTGGAACAGGCAGTAAAGAGAGTGCTAATTCTACACCGTGCTCTCTGCATCTATATCATATTATTGCACGATGAAATGCATCCCCTGTATACGCAAGTTATTAAATCTTCTACATACACCAGTTTGGAACAGGCAGTAAAAATAGTGCTAATTCTACACCATGCTCTCTGCATCTATATCATATTATCGCACGATGAAAAGAGCGAACACTCTTTCATTGAACCGATAATAGCGAAATAACAAAAAAGCGAACATGCAGAGCAGTGAATTTTTTCCCAGAGAAAAAAATTTGCTGCTCCGCAAAAAAAAAAAGTTTAAACACAAAATGAAGTGGGGGGCTCTGCATCCCACACCCCTCCTACTTAAATATACCAACTCCGAGATTGCACCATAGTGGAGGAAATGGCAAAGTCCCGAAGATGGCCCACCGATTTTTTTCCCTGGGAAAAAAAATTGATGTTCCGTGACTTTGAATTTTTCTCCTTTCAACATTATCAGATCGATGAGAGTGTTCGCTCTTTTCGTCGTCAGATAATGGGATATGGACCCATGCTCTCTCAGTCTTATGCTATCACCACTATCCTCCTATACATTGCTGATATCATCCCTCCCCTCCTACAAAGGTTTACTACTTACTTCATTAGATCTCAAGCTCTTTACAAACCTATACATTAAAATCTCCCTTACTACATAATTTTATAACTTAACTTAATTACGTATTGAACTCCTTGCAAACCTTTCTTTACTGAATGTAAGAACACTAAACTTCTTTACAACAATATTTTTCCTTTTGCAGTATCAATTCATTGACTTCCTGCAAGATTTTTGAGCTACAAGTACCGTATAGAAGTGTAATTGCCAATGTAAAGACTTTACCGTATATACTTGTTTTGGAATTTTTTTAATGAGAATTTCAACCTTTTATTTTCTGAGAAGTGTCTGAAATTCACTTATTTATTTTACATTTGTTAAATGGGCTAGTCCAGCTGGATATATTTCCATTTTCAGAGGAGGCCCGGGGAGAAAAGCTCCAATAACAACACAGAGATAATATAACACTTAAAAATAACTAGTACAAATTATACAAAGAAAGGATATCAAGAATACATAGTCATAAGTATTAATGAGAGGAAAAAACTAACAATGTTCTATAGACATACAGAATTAGCTAGTCACTGTGCAGTAATGATATCTGAGATAAGATGCAGTACTTTTCAGAGGAATTACATTACTAACATAGGTAGTTTAATTTACTAGAGATAAATACTCCTTCTGGAGGGGTGAAGTAGTAAAGATTGGTATGAGGAGGAAGTACAGAGAATAGCAGTAGAGAGAGCAGAGGAATTAGTCAGGGTTGCAACAGGGACATACCCAGTGAGTTTTAAAATGTTTTTTGAGCCTTTGTTTAAAGAGTTGCAGGGAGGGTTGTAAAGTTAGATCTGGTGGCAGAAGATTCCAGATTTTTCCTGCAGTATTGCAGAACAGGGAGTTCCCTACCAGGTTGTTTGATTTGCTTGTGCTAGCAAGAAGTTTACTAGAGGATCGTAAGGAGTTGAGATTCCTATAGGGAGTAATTAGGTCGGAAAGTATAGGGGTGGTGTTAGGTTGGTAAAATATTTTATGAACAATGGTAAGTTGGGATAATATCAAAATGTTGTTTAATTCTAACCAGTCTAGTTGCCGTAGGTTCTGACAATGGTGTGTTCTAAAAGGGTTTCCAGTGGCAAATCTGGCTATATTATTATAGGAGTTAGCTAGTTTGACCAGATTACTTTTTTTTAGGTTAGTATATATGGGTGAAGCATATAGAAGAGTTTAGATTAAATGGGAGTGGGCAATTGTAGTTCGGGATGCTGGGGTTAAGAAGGGTTTTATTCTATATAAGGAGCCCATCTTTCTATTTACTGTTTTAATGGTGGTATTAATATGGTTATCAAAGGTGAGGTTGTTATCAATTGTGATACCTAGCAGTTTGGTGGTAGAGTCTGGGGCTATAAAGGTGTCATTGTTGGATTTAATTGTAAAGTTTATGGGAGAGGACTTAGTGGAAGGTGTAAAGAGTAAGAGTTTGGTCTTTTTGGCATTCAAAATGAGACAACGTTTCAAGAACCAAGTCTCTACTGTGCTGAATACTTTTTGGGTTAGGGAATGTAGTTCAGATGTGGAGTTGGCAGAACAGATGAGTGTAGAATCATCTGCATATCGTATGCAGGTAGCTTGAGGGAATGCTGAGTGGAGGTCACTGATGAACGAAGAGAAGAGGTCCTAGAATAGAGCCCTGAGGGACCCCAAGGGAGACGGGCAGGTGGGAAGATAGCTTGTTTTCCCAGAGAACTGCTTGTTGCCTGTTAAGGTAGGACTTGAACCAGCAGATAGCCTTGGTGTCTAGAGAGAGGGATTCAAGGGTATTTATGAGTAAGGGGTGGTTTACCATGTCAAAAGCTTTTGATAGGTCAATAAAGAGTGCTTAAGTGAGGCAATTGTTATTAAGGTTGCGGTTGATAAATTTGGTGAATGAAAGGAGAGCTGTGGTGGTACTATGAAATGGTCTAAAACCATGTTGGCAGACAGCTAAAATGTTGCATTTGGTTAAGTGGTTCATTAGCTGATGGTGAATACATTTTTCCATAACCTTTGCTGAGGGAGATGAGAGCTATGGGCCTGTAATTGGAAAAATCATTAGAGTTACCACCTTTATGCAAGGGGATTATGTGGGAGATTTTCCAGATGTCTGGGATGATTCCCTCAATTAGAGGTCTATTGATAAGGATGGAAATAGGGTAGGCAACTGATTTAGCTGCTTTTTGCAGGTATTCAGGGGGTAATTGGTCTGCAGATGATTTTTTGGATGGAAGTAGGGATGGGTTGTAGTTGGAAGGTTGGAAAAGTACCAGGTAAAGAGATAGGGAGACTAGAATTGTCTGTGGAAAGTTGACGGGCTAGGGCTTGTATGGTGTCAGTAAAGAAGGAATTGAGGGTATTGGCAGTTTCCTGTGGAGTATTATTATCAGCTCCACGCAGAGTTGGTGTGCTAGAGTGGCCAGGGTGAATGAGTGTATTAATCCCGGACCAGAACTTTTGAGGATTGTTATGGTGAGTTTGCTGGAGATTACAATAGTAGTTCTTTTGATCTCTGAGTATGGCTTTTCTTGTGATATTTCTCAGCTTTCTAAAGTTTTCTTGCTCAGGGATAGATCTGGTAGCTCTCCATTTAGCCCAAGATTTATTCCTAAGCAATATCATTTGCCTAGTGTCTTTTGACAGCCAGGGGGCTGTTTTAGACTTCATTCTAATAGACCGTTTGGGTGCATGTTCATCTAGGATTGTTAAGAATTTTGAGTTAAAATATTTAACAGCTTCTTCAAGTGGGAGAGAATTTACAGGGTTCCAGTTGAGGCATTAAGTTCCATTTGGAAGCATTCAGAGTTAAAGTGTTTATTGGACCATGAAATCCTGTACCTGGGTGAGTTGAGAATGTCTTTTTGTCTTATAATGTAAGTTAAAGAATGGTCACTTACATCATCTGGCAAAGTACCTACTTTATAAGGTTTGTTGTTGTCTGTTAATAAGTATCCAATCTAAGATGCTCTCTTTTTTGCTTGGTTTGTTAATTCTTGTAGTGGTGGTAATAGTTTGACTGAATCCATGAAGATGAATATGTGAGGAAGGGTTGTCAGTATTGACACACTTCCAGTCTGCATTGAAGTCACCTAATATAATAGTTTCTTGAGGGAGATTAGTAGATACCCAGCTGAGAATATCCTCTGTTGTGGTGGTGTTATTACCAGGAGGTAGGTAGATGCAGATGATGTTTAGGGATTTACTAGTATTGAGTTGAAGCCTAGAGAGAAGGACTTCTGATTTACTATCTTGGGGGGGGGGCAAAGAATAATGAGGAAATTTGTAATCCAGTTTTATATAGGAGGGCTACACCTCCACCCTTACGTTTTGTCCAGTCAAGTCTCGGTATATTGTAACCTGGGGGAGTTATTTCAATGTCCTTAGTTCCTGGTTTTAACCAAGTTTTGTAAGACAGAAGATATCAAATTAATGAATATCAAGAAGGGCATGGAGATGGGCAACTTTATTGTTGATACTGCGGATATTGAGATGTCTTATTACTAAGAAGTTGGAGAGACTGGTCAAGGTAGGTAGGGTGGAGAGAGTGTTGCTGTGAGATGTTAGTGTGGAAACATTGGTTGGGCCTTGGTTGGGATGGATGTCACCATCTTTTAAGGTTGGAGCTTTTAGTGCATAGACTGGGTTATAAATGTAGTGAGTTGGGTACTTTAATTTCCTTACAATGGAGTTATGGAATTTGATATGTGTGAGGCAATGGTATTTGGATAGTAGGTAGCAAGGAGTTGATATTATATGTAACTGAAAGTGTGAAGGGGTAGAAATATGAACAGCTGTTTGTTTTGGAGAGTAGATGAAATGGAAGTATCTCACCTTTTCAAAGGTGGTGAGCAAAAAGGTGGAAGTGAGGACTGGCAAAAGTGTGACTGAGTACTAACTTAGCTTGGATAGTTGTATTTGTTGTAGGCATATTGTTAGGATTACTTGTACAGATGCAATAAGTTTGCTGGTACACTTTAAAAAGATTGGGCAGAGATAAGAGACAGTAGAAAGATAGCGGGTGGAATCTAGAAGGAAGAGTTAAAAGGGAAAAAGAGAGGGAAAGACAGGGAGAAGGTGATAAATCAAGATGAGCTAAGGAGATACGTAAATGAAGAGGGGTGTGGCTAGGTTCACTACACTGGTTGGAGTAGTGGATAGGTTGGGTTGTGGGGAAGGTGTGGTTTAGGAAGTATAAGGTTAGGACCACTGGGGTGGGTGGGAATTGGGGGTAGGGTAGGGGAGCAGAGTGAGCCCGCAGGGCGAACGGAATGGGGAAACACCAAGAGGGAAAATGCTAGACTAGAAAAACAATCAGTCTCTGAGACACAGGGTAAGTGTCCTAGTATTCTATAAGGCAGTAATGCTGTGTGTAAAAGAGTAGGTAAGTAGTGGGAAATAATGTAAGTTGGAAAGGGAAGGGGAAAAGTCTACTGGTAATGGAACACCTAAGGAGAATAAGGAAAGCAAAAAATCTGGAGCGATCTTCTGCTCTGCAATTTGCTGCCACCTAGTGGCTATGTGGAGGAATGGCAGTTAAGAGAGAGAGTGTAGGGCTCAATGGTTAGATTTACAGATATGGAGGTACTGTGTTTAGTTAAGGAAGGCTCTGACCCCTTTAAAGTTAAAATCTGAAGGGAGCATAATGGTAGACAAATACATCCATTGGGAGATGAGAGAGGCGGGAGGAGGAGGACGAAAGCTGCGGCAGGCCAGTATCTCCCTCGGGAGGTAGGTTACAGTATGCAAAGTTAACTAGCACACAACTAATTATATAGGTTACATACACTGTGGGTTCCTTGGTAATATAGGATAATTCACACTGCTGCACACAAGCAGTACACTTGCAGTCTTCATGGTGTTAGATGGGAGGGCGCATTCCTTATAAGTATTTAGGATATATAGGGTGTTCTTAGAGTAGGAAGGGTGCACCCGATGACGCAGGCTTTGAGTGAGATGAGAAGCCCAGCCGTAGGATCTATTTGGGAGGGGAGAGGACTCACCTAAAGCAGGAGTTAAAAATTATATAAAAGTTCTGCCCAGAATTTCCCAGTCAAAGACTTCAGGGAAATGGAAAGGTTGGAAAACAGGTTTATATGTTCTCCACTCTAGCCTTTAGGGCTCTGAATTATCAAACTGAAATGATTAAATACTTGTTTATTTTCAGCAATTTAAATATTTAAAAAAAAAAACTTTCCTCCCCTGAGGAAACTACCATTAAACAGACTTCATCTTTGATAGCTCAGGCAAAGTATTAAATGCAGCTATGACACTGCAAGAAACGTCCTCCAGGGCAACTGATTTTCAACCTCTTCCAGAATATATTAGGGGAAAACTCAGATTCTCACTTAAATTCAAGCTTCTTTTGTTTGGTCCAGACACTGCTAATCTTTTCAAACGTTTACAGGAACAAAGTAAAATTATGAAGGACTACAGACAGATCTTTTTTCTGTGCCAAGGTGTGACGTCCCACCACTGGACCAGTAATCCAGGAGCCTCAATAGTCACCACTGGCAACAATGGTGAATGTACACTGGGAGGATAACAAGTACATTTAATAATAAATAATAAAAGAACAAGAGAATACTCATAGGTTCATAGGTATGTACTAGGCTATCTGCCCAAGGGCATTTATAAGCCTAGCCAGAGTGTGTCGGCTTATGCCGCCCCATTGATTAATTAACTGAGCCTCTGTCAAGCACAGCCAATGAAATGATCCCAGGGGTATATTTTCTGTTACCCATCCACTGGTCAAGGTTTCCTTGAAGAGTGTTGGTGAGGGCCTCTGCCTAATGTAGTTAGGAATTTTGTTCCAAAGCATGGGGAGTCTCTGACAGGAATCTATCCCTCCAGCATGTTCTATTTATTATTGTGGTGAGATTTAGCTCACTAGAGCGCGTGGCTCGCAGTGACTTGGATTTCTTTAGGCACAGCATGTCCATCAATTCTGAGTTGGACATGGCTTTGTAAGTCAGGCAGAGATCACCTCTGAGTAAGGGATATGCCACTGAGTACAGCCGGAGTTTTTTCAGTCTGGCTGCATAGGACATATGTTTGAGGCCAGTAATTCTCTTGGTGAGGTGCTTTTGTGGTCTTTCCAGCTGTTGGAAGGGTCTTGTGAGGTACATCCCAAATGGGCCATTGTACTCTATGATGGATCTGATGAGTGATGAGTAGAGGGGCACTATAACGTCTATTTCTAGATGTGAACCCTTTAGTAATTAGATGGGCCACATAGAAGGATTTCCTAACTACTTTGGCAATATGATTGTCAAAGGAGAGATTACTGTCTACCTGGGTCCCCAGATCTCTTATTACCTCTTCTGTATTAAGGGGGCTGCCGCCTATGTGGTAATTCGTGGGTGTTTTGTTTTTCCCAAACGGGACAAGTATGCATTTTTTGGCATTTAGCTTGAGACCATGACTTTGACACCAGGTGTCTGTCTCAGTAAGGCCTTTTTGAAGGATGTCCGTGTCAGCCGGAGAGTCAATTATGGCTCCCAGTTTGCAGTCATCGGCGAACTTGGTTAGCAATAGTCCTCCTGTGTTTGCCTGTACTTCTGAGAAGTATATGCCGAACAGTAGGGGTCCCAGGACTGATTCTTGCGGGACACCATTTGTGACTGGTTTAGAGTCGGACCTGGAGCCCGCTATTCTTACCGTGCGAGTTCTGTCTGTAAGCCAGTTGGCAACCCATCTTGTGATATAGGGGTTTATGTTCAGGCTGGTGAGTATATATTCACAGTAACAGTGTTCAAAATCACGGGAAATACTTAAAACAACATTGCATGACAGTCTCAAATAAATAAAGAAAAATATCTGAACTACACTTTACTATATTCCTGGCTATATGTAAGAGAATTATATTATGCCCTAGAAACTTACTTACAGAGCGAGGCAGATGTGGTGAATGGAGCTTCTAGTTGTTGTCAGGTCAAAGACAGAATACAGAATGCTGTCTCTCTCTAAAAGGCTTCTTAAGTTGATACCTCAAATATTACTATTTGGAAAGCTTGTAGAGTGTTATTTCTTGTCATCTGATTCTATCCCAGGTGAAACCCCCCACTGCTGGAAGCTAGCAGTATTTAGCATCTACCTGGGAAAATACATAGACCTCAGATATTTGGCAGATGCTGGAAGTCATAAAATAATTGCATTCTTTTATGCTTTTAGAGGTAGCAACTATTTTACTCCGAAGACAATAGTGAAAGCATTTTAGTATAGACATTGTGTCTCTTGCTCCCATAAAGTAATTTAATTTCATCTATTTTTCTGAAGTTAACCTCCTGCATTCCAGTTTCCACTATTAAAAATATATACATTTAAACAGTTACAATAGTGCATGTACATTTCTGTTCTATTCCAGTAAGGCACACTGTGGTTATATTTCAAATAGCACTTTGCAAAAACCCTTTTCAACACACACTTCTGTACCAGTTTGATGTACACATGACATACAGTTCTAATACTTTTGTAACACAAGCTTCTAATATAAATCATGTTGATATTCTCAAATGACATTTAATTATTTACAAAATTCCAGCTAGCTGTGCTGGCAGTACATCCTTTGCCACACAAGGTACCAAAGGAATTACCCTTAAAAAAAACACTTCCTTTGCTTGCTGGGAACACAGACCTTCTCACAAGGCCAAATAAATACCTAGTAAAAGATTCCAGTACAAATCAGAGAGGGGCTCCAGATCGGGGAGGATCTTCTTACCCAACCATGTCTGTCTGACTACCTCCAGTCACTTTCTTCACCCCATGGTCCATCCTTTCCTCTACCCAAAAGGCTGACCTCAGCTCTAAAAGGGGCTATTCATTTCTTAAGATAAACTGGCACTTTCAGGCATCCAACAGAGACAGAATGACCTGGAAAGAAATCTCCTTTCATTAAAATTCCTCCGCCACCACACAGATACATTTGTTCTATTCCAATCATTCTAACATTGCTAGAGCGAGGCACATCAAAACCTGGACCTCCACAGTAAGTGCGGGAAAAAGAGTTCTATTCCAGACTCTTCCTTATCCCAAGAAAAGGAGGACTGGAAACCAATTCTAGACCTTTCAACGGACATATTTCAACTTGTCAATCTTTCAAAATGTTGTCCCTATAAACTCTTGTTTCCATTCATCCTTCATCAAGCACTCCTGGTGTCAATGGACATAAAGGATGTCTATCCCCACATTCCTATTAATCCGGCCTACAGGAAGTTTCACTGGTTTTCCACTCAAACATTACACTTTCAGTTCTGTGCTTTCCTTCTGAGCTCTACAGTCCCCACTGTCTTCACAAAGGGCCTTGCCCCAGTTAATAGTTTACTGCAGGAATATGAGAATCCAAACATTCCTTCACTTGAGTAAACTGTTAATATAGGCACCTTATCAGCAGGTAATCTTGACATCTCATATTCCCAATGGCCCTACTTCAGCCCTGGGTTTCACAAATAATCTGGGAAGTCAGCAATGAAATCAAGCTAAGAGCTATTCTTGGGATGCAGGCTAGATACCAAACTCACAGAGGCTTTGCTGCAGTCAGATGAAGTGCAGAACCCGGCCACTTACTTGCTTTCTCTCATTCCTCCAGTCCTGTGCAGCATGGGAGATTCCAAGAGCAATAGGGTCCACTGCAGTAACCATCCTGATGGTCCCATTTAACAGATTCTATATGAGGAAGATGCAGTGGTAACCAAAATCCACCAGGCCATAACTTTCACATCCACTGGACACAGACATCTTTCTCCTGCCTTGCCTTAAGGAAATTCTGTGGTGGATAGAGATAAAGCTAAACTTGAGTCTTTCCTTCAAATGTAAACACCTCAACAGTAGCTGCACAAAGAAGCATCAGGCAATGCATGGGGACCATGGATGGACAACCTAAAAGTTCTGGGGCAATGGCTTACACATCTAAGAAAATAGCACATTAATCTGAAGGTGATAAGGGCATTAAATGAGCCCCTATATGCTTTTTGCCATTCTTAGAAACCAGGTCTATTAACAGGATTCACAGATAACATAATGGTCAAGTGGTACATTAAAAAACAGGGGTCACATCTTACAAACTGTGCAGACTAGCTTTTTGGCATGGGAGCAGGCCATAAAAGCAATTTCTCCCTTCAAGTGGTTTAAATTCCTTCACAGGGAAATATCCTGGCAGCCCTAAGCAGATCAAGATAAGATTACCACAAATTGATGCTGAACAGGTTGATCTTTCTAGACATACTCCACAAATGGACTACAAAAACTTCCGCTATTTTGTGCCAGGACCTACTGCCCTCAAGTTTGGGAAACAGAAGTTATAGCCTTCCCTTGGAGATGGAGGTTTTTATACACCTTCTCTCTACTTCTTCTTCCCAAGGTCTTCACGATACAGACAGAATACCCAATGATCTTACTGGTGACACCGTACTGGCCAATGTAGCACTCGTTTCCCCATTCTCTTCCCCCAGCTTAGGGCTACCACCAGAAGCTTCCCTCCACAGTGGATGTACTCACACAACAGAAGGACTCACTACTTCATCCCAACCTGTTACCCCTCAGACTAACATTATGGATGACAAGATTCTAATCCTTTAGATTTAGACACCAATATTCTGAGGACATCTTTAAGGTTCTCCAAATAACAAGAAAACCTGCTACCAGTAAATCTTACACAGCAAGATGGAAAACATTTTCTGTATGGTGCTGCCAAATTCAGGGCAATACCCCAGTGGTCCAATTATCTGTGTGAACTGTTGCATTCTGGCCTAGCATACGCATACATTAAGGCACACACTTCAGCCATTTCTGTGTGCTATCCCTGGAACCATCTCTCTTGGCCACATTAGAAGTAAAAATAGTTCTTAAAAAGGTGTACTGCACCTGAAACCTCCCAGAAAGACTATCCCACCTGCTTGGGACCTCAACTTTGTGCTGTAAAAAATCATGCTCTCTTCTTTCAAACCAGAATATCTGCCCCTCTCAAATTCTGTAAATGGGCAAACTATTCTTCTGGTAGCCATCACCTCTGCCAGATGAGTATCCGATCTCTAGGCCTTTACAGCAACCCTTGCCTTCAACCCTTGCCTTCCTTACTTTTTGTAAAGACTGTATTTAAGGAACAAAAACAGACCTCAGAAATTAAAGCCTACTGGCAAATAGCTTAAAACAGCAGCTGAGGCTACTGGATATCCAGTGTCAATTCTGATATACTGACCCACATCTGAAAATAAAGCCCCCTCATTGTTGAAAAAAATATTCAACTGCACAGAAGTGGAATCAAAACCGTACTTTCAAATTATAAAGCAGTTACCATTTAATCTCCCTTATTGTAACTATTAGAAAAATGCATCAATAAGCAAATGATCTAAGAAATAATTAACTACTGTCTTCAAACCAACACAGCTTACATCCTCATAAGCACAGCTATTGCTTTGCTAAGTTTTGTTAATGTAAACACCCAAAGAAATGCAAGAAGCCCACTCCACCATTTTCCTAGATTTATGAAAAATTTTTGATAGTCTCTGACTAGATACTCAAACTCTTATTCTTTGGGCTTACCAACCTCTTCACTGCAATGATAACATGGCTACCTGTCAGAGCACAAGCAGTACAATGGAAAACTGATTTCTCCACTTTCTTGCCAGAAACTATTGGTGCCTCGTCAAGGATCTGTACTAGGCCCCATATTTTAACATTCAATGACCTTTCACTGACAAAAAAAAAAAACAATCTACACTAGTTCAATATGCCAAAGACCCTAATCCAATCTGCTCTTCTAAATAAATGTCTAAACCCAAAAGACCTAACACAACAATCCTTCTTAATCGAGATACGGCTAAAAAATTCTTATGTCTAAACCTTAATAAAAGATAAACCAGTATACTACATGCAGAGATACGACACAAACTTTAATTGGTTTTATTTATCAAAAAACTTAAATTAATTTGTCCTAACTAGGACTTCATCAGAACTAAAGTTACATGAACAGCACACCTTATAGATATACAAACCAATTCACCTGTAACAAATCAAATAATTAAATAAAGTCATCTTTTCTATTAACATGCACCTAAAAGGGAGGGGAGAGGGAGATGGAGCATGAATTGAACCACCATCTTTCCCCATTCCATGTACTAACATTCAGTATGAAGGTGTTTTATACACTTATCAGTTATAATTAGCAACCTGGAATTCAACACAACACATTTGAAAAAGGGTTTACTTTTACACTACAAGTATAAGGAGATATTACTGATAGTTTTAATTCTATTAATGTATTTTCAAGGAAGTTAAATTTAGTGTATTTATTTAAAGATGTCAGCAACGGAAAAAATATTTAAAGCACATGGGTGAAATAATTCATACAAACCACCTTAAATCCCATTGATCTGCATTTGATAAGGCATGTGACTGACGTTTATGAAATTTTTAACTGAAACCAAATTTAAGAATCTCACATGTGAAGAAAATAAACTTCACAAACAGTGTAAGAAATGTGTGTGGAAGATTTTCAATTCATATATATCTAGTTAATCACTGTATATTAATAAGATCAGATAATGGTAGTAGAAGTAGCACATTTAAATTCATCCAAAATCAAAACATAATAAAAAATAAATAAAAATATCATTTGAAATATTATACAGAATTACTAAGTATTCAAAAGTAATCCAAGCAGAGCAGACAGTCTGTTTTCAACTTTTAAAATCGCTATCAAGCAACCATTCTACAAGAATTATGAAATTTGACAACAGGGGAGGGACAGTAATTTTGGGCATTTATATTAGTAAAATGGAGAAAATGTGACATGATGAAATTAAATATTTAAAAGTTCCCTGACAAATTAAAAAGTTAACTATTTACCATAATGTTCCATCTGTATTGTTCATCTTCATTTATCGTTGACATATGGGTTCAGTTCCAAACATCAGAACCAACTCGGCTTTTACTACAGCCCGCGAGAAACAAAGATAACTCTCTAGCTAAGTCCTACCTAGAATGCTCCTCTCAAATTCATCTCAGAGTTTGCAGATATGAAAGGACAGAAAATATAATCCTAACACCTTTATAGGAGACCATATCCAGCATCCTATATGAAAAAAAGAATACTAAGACTATAATTCATTCCACCAAGAGTTCTCAAGGGAATGAGAATGGAGGCTGGGTAGTAGAGGATAAATGAAGATGGACAACACAAATGGAACATTATGGTCAGTACATAACTTCTTTATCTGATAAATGTCAATCTTCATTTAATCTTAATATATGAGGCAGAGTTCCCAGCTACCTCAGATCTTGGGAGGACTCACGGAAGGCTACTCCTGAGCACCATAGAACCAAATGACACACTTCCTCTGGAGACCAAATTCAATTTGTAATGAGTAATAAAGGTTTGTGGGGCAGCCCATGTCACTGCTTCACAAATTTCATCCATGGATGCCTTAGAATGAAAGGCTGCTGAAGCAGCTATTGCTCTAGTAGAGTGTGCTTTTACAGATCCAGGTAATTCAACTTTTCTGTTATTGTAAATGAAGGATAGACAATCTTTTAACCATCTAGATGAGGTGACCTTGGACATTGTTTCCTTTTCAACTACCAGAACGGGTAAGCCAAACAGTTGGTCAGATTTTCTTAAATCTTTTGTTCTACGGAGATAAGAATGCAGTTGTCTATGTACATCCAACAAATGTAAATATTCACCTTTATTTGAGAAATCGGGAAAACACTGGTAAGTTGACTGTCTGATTGATATTTGCTTCAGATACCACCTTTGGTAAAAAAAAAAAGGGATTCATTCTCAAGGAGACACTGACTCTGTGAAATATCAGATATGGTGGTTTGCAAGATAAGGCCTGAATTTCCAAAATTCTTCTGGCAAAAGTAATTGCTACCAGAAATATAGTTTTCCAAGATAAGAATTTCAGGTCACAGGTGACCACAGGCTCAGAGGGGGAATGTGCAACTGTCTGTAACACTAAGTTTAGATCCCAAGGTGCAAATGGATCCTTATACAGAGTCCTAAACATCAGGGTGCCTTTTAAGAACATTTTGCAAACTTTCTGTGAAATTAAAAAATATTTTTTGAACCCACTGTGGAAATCTGAAATACCCGCTACTTGAACCTTGACAGTACAGGAAGAAACTCCCTCAGAGAGCAAAGCTAAAAATTCTAAAACTTTGTCAATGGGAGCAGAGAAGAGAACAATGTAATCACAAGCCCAGTAAGAAAATCTTTTTCATTTACTACTGTTAAGTTTTCTGGTGCAAGTTTTATGGGAGGCCAAGGGAATCCTACGAACTGAAGAAAGATTATAAATGGAACTGGAGAAGCCAAGCCGTAAGCTTGAGGTTTTGAAGGTTTGGGTGAACTAACCCTTATAGATGGGATAGGAGATCTGGATGTAGGTCCAGAGTCCATGGTCCTTGAATCAAATAAGACGAAAGGGGAACCAAATCTGTCAAGCCAGAAGGGGGCAATGAGAATTACCTTGCTCTTCAACTTGATCGCTTTCTTTAGAAACTGAGGAATTAAAGGGATCAGGGTAGAGGCATATGAGAGTATGGAGGGCCAATTGCATAGGACAGCATCCCCCTGGGACTCCCATAGAGAGGAGACCAGAGCGAAGTAGCTGCTGAACTTGTTTAGGGGAAATGCAAATAAGTCGCAGCAAGGCTGGCCCCAGTGACAAAAAACTTCTCCGCCACTTGGAGATTGAAAAACCACTTGTGAGGCAAAAGAAAGCATCTGCTCAGTTTGTCTGCTATCACAAAGCATCTGCTCAGTTTGTCTGCTATCACACTGGACTCCCTGGAAAATGCGCTGCTATTAGAAAGTGGCTGGAAGAGATCACCCACTGCCAAACTCAGAGCTTCTCGACAAAGGTTCCACCCTACTTGATGATGTACCAAACTACAGACATATTGTCTGCTTGAATCGCAATCATTCCCAAGGGGAGAGCAGTTTGAAAGGCTTGCAATGCTAAAAGCACTGCCCTCAGCATTAGTAAACTGATATGCAAGTTGGCCTCCATGGGGGACCAAATGCCTCCCAGACAGGGTTGGGGGCATTATCTGAGCAAGACTCCACAAGCCATCAGTCGTCACTATGGCCTGGGGTTGACTCTGGGCAAAGGGATGGCCCAACAGAATTTCCTCTGAATGAATCCACCAAGCTAGGTCTTTCTTGCAACTGTTAGAGATCAAAATCTGATCTGACATTGGTTGACACATTATAGACCAGTCAAATTCTTGAAGCCACTGTAGAATTTTCATGTGAAACCTCACTAGGGGAACTAACAATATGGCCACCGCCATTGAACCCAAGGCTTGTAGGACTAGTCATGCAGTTACTCTTATTTCCGACATTGTTTTGCACCTTGGCCTTGATCTTTTGTCATCTTAGATAAGGTATGGAGGCTACGCAACTATTGGTATTTAGAACTACTCCTATGAACTCTTAAGTCCGAGTCAAATGTGATTTCTCATACTTCACAGTAATCCCCAGATTGGTGCAGGTCTGGAGAACGCAGTCTCTTACTTGTTCTAGAAGATGGCTGGTGGGAGCAGTAAAGAACCATTCATCTAAGTACAGAAACCCCTGGAATCTTTGCAGTCTCAAGTAGGTTGCTACTACTGCCACGTATTTGGTGAATACCGTACAGGCTGTAATAATGACTGGCTCCCAGCCGAAACAGGAGAAATCTACTGGACAACTTGTCCATTTTTATGTGGCAATACACATCCTGGAGATTTATCAAGCACATCCAATTGTCCTTCCCTGAAAATGGGAGGATAGACTGAACCATGACCATCCAGAATTTTGTCTGTCAAACAGATTTGTTCAAAACACTTAGATCCAAAACTGGTCTCCAGTCCCCTGTCTTTTTTGGCACTAAAAAGAATCTTTAGTAAACTCCAGATTCTATCTGGTCTGGCAGAACCTCTTGAATGACTCTTTCAAGCAGTTTTTGAATTTCTAAAACTGTTGGTTCCTGCTGACTGGGTGGAACATTGCAGATTTTCTTGCAATTGTGGGGAGTTACAAGGAAGGGTATGGTGTAGCCTCCGATTATAATCTTATACACCCAAATATCTGACGTTATAAAAAGCCAGGCATATTTGTACAGGAATAAATGCCCACCAACTGACTGCAGAGGAAAACAATTAGGCCTCCTTTCAGGAGCTCTGATAGCGTTTATCAGGAAAAGTATCCCAGGAACCTAGATTTTGCAGGCTTCCACTAAAGCTCCCCCTCTGACCCTGGGGGAGCAACTGCCACATGTTTTCTGGTAAGGCCCTTGAGACATCTTGAACCACATTTTTCCACTCCTCTGGTTACTCGTAAAATAACATTAAGGAGTAGAAAAACATACACCCACTGCAGAAAGGGTCTTTCCATCCTCTCCACACATGGACATTTCTCGAACTTTAGGGCCAAAAAGGGGTGATCTGTCAAAGGAGGCACTGAAGAATGGAGACTTGAATGGCTCCACAAATTTGCACCTGATCCCGCTGCTCTGACTATCCCTTCGGCTGCATGTGCTACAAGCCTCATGGACAGATTCGAAATGGACTCTAGGGTGGCCAACAGAGAAGCAACCTTATCTTGGATTTTGTCAGATACGGCTCCTGCCAGGATATCTGATCACCAGACTACAAAGGAATCTGATGTAGGAGTTAAGTGTGTCAAAGTTCAAAGACCGTAATGCAAAGGTCAAAGTCTAAACCAGTTTCCAAACCTATCCATCGCCAGAGACTCGCTTCTGGGAGGATGGAACTTTACTCTGCCAGTTCCTTTTTTGTGGCCGCCAATATCACCATAGCATCTACCGGAAATCCCTTTTCCCAAAACTGAGGATACTTGTGTGCAGTAAGAATTTTGTCTGGTCTCTTAGAGATGCATTCAATGGCATCAGGAGCCTTCCACACCTATTGCAAAAGCAACTTAATGAGTTTGTCAGTGGGCAGAGTAACCCAAGAGGTAGACTGTCAAACCTGCGGGTACACAGATTCATCCAAACAGGGCTTTTGGGATGTCCGGCCACCCCTCTACTTAAGGATCTCAAGGATGTCTCCAAAGGAGACATCTTCCAGGAGTTATGGTTGGGAACCCTCCTCTTCACTGTAATCAGTGTCCTCTGTGATGGAGTCCTCTGGGGAACCTAAGTGTTTCTTCTCACACTTCCTCTTCTGAGGAACCTCCTCAGTGGGATGATATGGGGAAGTGTCAGAAGAGGACAAAACAGTTTTGGCATTTGCTATCCAGGTGTGGGAATTGGTTGAGGCTCTGGACGAGGGAAATGGACAGGAAACTGCTCCAACTGAAGTGGAGTCAAGAAAATGTCCACAGTGGACAGAACCCTCTACATGGGCTGGAAACCTGGTCCACCCAAACAAGGAAGGGAGCCCAGACCCAAGAAAGACTGCCTCAGAACAGTGGTGCTCCTCGGTCCGAAAAAAATACTCCCAATGCAGAAGACAGGGTTGAGCTAAAAAGTGCTGAAGCCCCAAGGTGCAGGGATGGCTCCAAAAACATCCAGTCTTGCCCCTTGGAACAGACAGAATAGCTACGACCCCGGAAGGTCTCCAGCTCCAAAAGAACAGCTCAGAGTTGGAAACAGTACTGAAGATGGAGATCTAGCCAGAGCTCGAATCTCTAATGTCACAATGGAGGTCAAAGGAGGAAGACCAGTGGGAGTGGAAGAAGGAAGGGTTTTGGTACCGGTAGGGGTGGGAACAGAAGATACACCAGAGATTCCCCTCACAATCAGAAGCTGCTCTATCAATCTAAACATGTCTGTGTCTCTCATACCTTTCATGGAATGAATACAATGGGTAGAAGGGAATTTGTACATTCCAAAAAAAAGGACTAGATAACAGGACCTACAAAAGGGTCAAAGGATGGTGTACATTCCAAAAAAAGGACTATGTAACTGACCTGCAAAAGGGTCACAGGATGGAGAATATCTTCTCTTTGGATGGTCTAGTAATAAGAATTCATCACTTTCTATAGGTGCCAATGATGTTGGTAAAGAGGCTGCAAGCTCCACTGATAGCCACTGAATCTATGCCTACAACTTGGACAACAATGAAAGAGAAAATGTTGACACCGAGAGTGGTACTGACACATTTGTCAATATTCATACAGGTTCCAAACTGCCAGAGGAAACCAAAGTTTTAAGCTTCTTGGAAGTCGAATCTGTGGAAGAAACTAGCACCGATCAACGCCACTTCATGGACTTGTCAACTTTTAAAGATAATGAATGGGATGAATCAATGATTTTACTTTTCTTCACCTGACCAGAGAAGGCCTCATCAAAGGCAGATTTTATCACCCCTTCAAAATGAGTTTGTTTTTCCTTTCTACCAAGGCCCAGTGACTAAAGCTATGGCAGCTAGAACAATCTTCCTGTAAGGCAGGAAACACAGAGAGAATGTCCCATCAGAATTTGGGAGCTTTCATTTGCTTTTAAGGCATTTCTTAAACCCAGAAGGGCCTCTGCCCTTATCAGCTATGATACCCAGAAAAAAAAAAACAAATAAGTACAACTACATGCACACACACAAACAAACACACACCTATATAACAAGAAAAACCACTGATACTAAAGAACATTACAAATAAAACAAAAAACTTCAGGTTAAAGATAGTAGAGAATTCACTTTGAAGTCCGATGATCGTTTTAGGAATAAATCACTTTAATAATTCTTGAGGGCATTTGTTCCTCAGTGTAATATATTTTATTATATCTGAAGAAATTCTAACAGAAACGTTGGCAATTCAAACATCATAAAAAAGTAATTTAAAAGTTAGACGCACTATTTGTTCCTGTATGTATAATAGAGTACAAATGGTGAAGTAGGTAGACCTGTACTCTGCAGCTTCACGGACAGAAAATCTAATAGTTTACTATGATTAATCCAAAGAAATGTGCACCAAACCAGCAACAGGAGACTCAAATTCCGTTTTAAAAATTTATTACACCAACACACACCATAAACGGACGAACGAGGACAAAAATGTTAAAAGCATAAACGCATTCATTATCGTACCATGCGTTTTCATCTTATTCCATAGACTTCATCAGATGACCAGTGAATAATCATGATACCAATGTATATTAAACTAATTAACTAAAACACCAAGAAAATACTCAGTTTTCTATTTGAAACCACCAATAGTACCTCAAACATAGTAATAGTGTGTTACCGCTTTCATTTTCTGATTCCCTTTAAAATAGTTAAAATATTAATTTCATCTTAAAACCAAATAAATACATAAATTAATTCTTAAAGAACCAGTCATAGTGTCTCATTTAAAATAAATTATCAAAATATTCTTTAAAAAATATAAATATATGTATGCATAAATATGCCTAAATACAAACATTTTTCTATTAGTAATTTTTATACATTATATAAGTGAGGGATTTGGTGCCCTCTAGTGGTTCTTTTTATGAATACATCAGTTTTTAAGGAAGTATAGATACATAGTTGTTTAGACCAGGAAGTCTACTTGCTTCCAAGGTTACCTGCCACCATAACTCTCTGAATTCAATTTTTTCTTCCCATGGGCCACCTCTAATGTTATTTTTAATTTGCTCTAAAACCATAAATAAAAATTTAGATTTTCCACATACTTTTGAATGCCTGTATAGGGCATTAGTGTCTTTCCCCACAGTTATATCATAGGTATGCTTGTAAATTCTCATTTTTAACATTCTTTCAATTTTTCCCACGTAAAATGATTTACAGAATTCACAAACAGCCAAATACACAACACCCCTTGATTCACAATTAAAGTGTTCTGAACTATATATCCACCTATCTCTACTTCCCAAAAATATTTGTCTATGTTCATAATATAGGTACATTGTGTACAATGTCCACATTTATATGTGCCTACTTTCTTTCTAATGGGATTCACTTTATTTTTATTTTCTAATATAGTTCTGATACTCTCGGAGTTCTTGTATATTATTTTGTGTGGAATTTTAGACACATTCTCCAAATCAGTTAAAGAGGCAAAACTCTCCCATTCTTTTAAAAATGTATTTTTAATATTATTATTTAAAACATTATACTCTAAAACAAGTCCTAGTTGGTAGTCATCTCCATTAGTCCTTTTGTTAGTGTTGACCTCCTCATTTTGTTCTATACATTTCTGTATGGGCTTAAATCTAGTATCTCTTCCATTTTTTACTTCTTATCTAATATTTTTTATCAAATTCAAGGGGTAGCCTCTTTCCAAAAACATTCTAATAGTTCACATTCTACTATAAAAGCATTTTCCAAACTAGTCATCCGGCTCCCCCTTACAAATTGTACTTTGACAATATTCATCTTACAATGTAATGGGATGTGCACACCTGTTACTTACTCACACACAAACTTGTAAACAGTAACTGCAACAAATGCTGAAATGCGGCAAAACAAACCCAAGGAACTAAATATAATCCACTGAGGCAAGTTATAATCCACTGAGACAAGTTTTAATTCCTAAAAACAAGTTGTGTAAGCGTTTTCATCTTGCTTCTATGAAAAAGACTTGATCAGACAAACAGAACAAATGTAAAATGCAGCTATTTAAAGTGCAGCTGTTTAAAATGTCACATGCTAAACATCCATTAACTTCTAAAAGCAAAAGTACAGATATTTAAAAATGTTTCAATATAAATACAAATACTAAACAAATAAGCAAGCATGAATAAAACTAACGAAAAATATGCACACACACTGATGGCCTGATTTTAAGAAAATAATATAAAAACGGTTTAAAAACTGTACTAAACAATTAATGTGCAAAATGAGCAATTCTAGTGTAAACAACATTGCTAGTTCAAGTAACATTGCTTGTGCAGATTCTAACCATCGTTTGGGAACTCACAGTGACATGAGTGTTGCCCAACCTGTCATTGCTTTAAACTCATTTCAAATACTTTTGTTAGTATGCACCTTAAAGATTGGCTGAATGAGCCTGTTTCATTAAATACTGACAGTTCCTGTTCGAATGGCAATCAGTCTAGCGAAGCCATTATTTTTAACATTGTAAAAAAGTTAAACATGTTTGACAACAAGCTTTTTAAAGTTAAAAAGCTGCAACTAGAGATTGCCTACTTCAGGGAATGCCTACAAAGACACCAGGTACCTAAAGGGTTGAGATCCTAGCATTTTCCAACAGGTCTAGTAGGCGATCCTGTTTTTCATCAGGATTTAGTATGCTTAATTGATAAACATGGCTCTGAGTTGACAGAATTATACATTAAACATTATACAGTCATTATTGAGGTACTGAATGAAGAGATAGAAGCACTTGACCAAGGTATTAAAATAGAACCAGATTTTGATAGATACAAGTGTGAATAGGACAGTATTTTCACAAATATTAATGGTCAGATAACCAAGTTACAAGCCACAAAAACAAAAAACTGTTAAGGGGCAGTAATGATACAGTAAAGGATCATCCTACCTCAAACCTCCACCTGCCCAGGCTTGGCTTAATCCCTCGAGTCGTTCTAATGGTACTGAGCTTAACTAAGGTCCAGATACACCTCGTGTTCAGCCCTCTGAATACAGCTATGGCGAGGCAGTAAGTGAACTAAGGGAGCAAAAACCTGACTGCTCTAGTTGGAATGGTCGATTGCGGAACACCACCAGAAGCAAGAACATGTCAAGGGGTATTGTCACTAATGCCAACCAAGGAAATAACGCCAATCAAAGGAACAACAGGGACTTTGTTTCGCCCAATGAAGAACCTATTTTTGACAACAACCCTCTGAATTACGAGATTAGTTCTCAAAATTTTTACAACTGAGGCCACTTCCAAAGCAATTCAACCAACAAACCGAGGCCAATGAATGTAAAGGAGCTGAGACTGAACTTGTCAACCCAGAGGTAGTTGCTACTCTGGCTAGCTACAACCTAGCTGGTGCTTCTGATAGAGCTAACACCAGTTCTTACAGTATTGTGCTTAACAGCGACTAGGACTTCAAACTTTTTAACTATTCAAGCATGGCTGTGGACACACCTTTGGCCAACCTTTATGCCAAAAGGTTTAACTTTTATCAGTGAGCAGAGAGCTAATCTAGCAAGGACAGTCCTTGATTTAAAACTCTTAACACGTAAACTAAACTTGGAGAGTATGTTTAAGAACCAACCCATAGTAGATAGAGAATGCAGAATACCCAGTGTATTTAACCCACCTTTGCCTCCAGCCTTGTTGACTTTTTGAATGTGTATGCAAACTGGATTTACGTGATATTTTAGATTGTAGTAGATTTGTTTCTTCCAGAAAAACTTTGAATTTTAATGAGTTAGACTGGGATAAGATGGAATCCTTGCATTTTCATAATGTTAAAATAGTTAAACCAGATAAAGGAGGTGGCCTTGTGTTTTTTGATGAATTTGATTATAGAGATCGTATGCTGAGATTATTGAATACTGACAATTATACACCAGCCTCATTGAATGAAATGAACAAATCGCAACAGAAAGTGAAGGTTTGTTTGAATGATTTGTTTATACAGTGTCTACGATTTCATTGGACCTGCATAATTTGTTATGCTTGGTCCCACTGACGCATATCATTTTTGGAATCCTGAAGGTTCATAGAGCTTAGAGGATCCACCTCTCCAACCTATTGTGAACGGAAGAAATTTGATCACTTATCCCATTGCAAACTACACCGACACAGTTTTGAAGAAATTGGCCTAACGCGTGGGGCATATTTGCAAAGACTCTTCGTCCTTTCTAAGTAACGTCAATGGCCTCGAATGCAGAGATCACATTGTTTTCCTGACCAGTGACATGAAGGACCTTTATAATGCGATACCCATGGACACAGGAATTGAATGAGTTTCCAATTTCATTACAGATAATGGCAGTTAAGTAAGAGAAATTGAGCTAGTACAAGAATGTTTGGATTTAATTTCGACAAACAATTATTTCACGTTTGAAGGGAGATATTTACAAAACACGAGTGTTGCAATGGGCTCTCCATGTGGGGGTAGCTTTGCCAACCTCCTGATGGCCCACTGGGAGCAACACTTCGTCTTTAACAACGAGTTTAGTGCCAATATCTACAACTATACCAGATATACGATTATGTGTTCATTATGTTTGATGGCACTATCGAAGATATTCCCAAGTTTATTGATTTAAATACCTCTACGAATTGTCCTTTACATATAGTTTTTATACGGAGAACATAGCATATTTGGATGCAGATTTATATAAAGACAGAAGGAACCAAGTGTTCAAAGCTAACATTCACAGAAAATCGACCTACTCCAATTCCTTTCGTCATTCCACCAGTAGTCACCCTTATCAACAAAAGAAATCTGTTGTTAAGGGCGGCCCGCATGGTTTCTGATGATTTTTTTGTGGAATGTAAAACATTGAGGGGAATGTTTCTGAAACGGGGGTACCCTAGCCAACTTTTACAAGAGATGATATTTGAGGTCCAATACAAGAGAAAAGAAAATGGAGTACTTAGTCCAATAATTTCAACTAGGCATGCAGCCCCCAACACTTTGACATTTTTAGTTGAGCAGAGCCAATCATATAAAGCAAAGCCACTCAAGGTGACTTATCACATCATTCAGTATCGATGCAAAGTTAGTACGACAAATTTAATATAAAAATTGGACTTTACTTCGTTCCAATACAAATTTGACTTCTATTCTCGAATCCAGACCCAGAACAGTCTATAGAAGAGGGCAGAACCTTACAAGTTTGTTGGAGAGGGGTAGGATTTCAGTTGCCAGAGCCTCAGGCATGTATAAATGCGAAACATGCTCCCAGTGTAGACTTATGGAGGTGGGAAATACCTTGTCATTACAGGGAGAGAATACTACACAAAAAGATTTAATTGTGCCACCAAGGGAGTGGTATATTTAGTAACCTGTAACATCTGCCTTTGTTTCTACATCGGTAAGACTGATCGTAGATTCAAGGCCAGGGTCTATAAACACATTTACAGAATCATTAAGATAAAAGTGGAGAATGCACTGGCTAAACATGTGCATGAATACCCTCAGCATGGTTTCACGTAAGGGTGAATGATCAGCTTGAACAAAATCCTAAGGGGGGAACCCCTAACCCTGAAGTTACAACTGTGCATATTATTATGGCAAATAAAATTGAATGCCTATAATGTACCAGGGCTAAAAGATTTATGTTCTTTCTCTTGTGTTTTAAAACTCAATAGTGTTCAGAGGTAATTGAACATTTCTTATGTACATTTGTCGTTTGTTTACATCACTGAACCTTAGTAGAAATATTTGCAGTCTCTATATTTTTTTGTATTATATTATTTAACTGACAGGCTGAGTAATAGGGGATATATGCTTTTACTAGTCGTTGGATCTTTTAAATGAATTGCTCATTTTGCACATCAATTTAGTACAGTTATTAAACAAAGTTTTTTTTATATCAATTTCTTAAAATCAGGCCATCCTCAGTGTGCATGTTTATTACTGTTCAGTTTTATTCATGCTTGCTTATTTTAGTATTTGTATTTATATTGAAATGTTTTTAAATATCTGTACTTTTAGAAGCTAACTGAAGTTTAGCATGAGACATTTTAAACAGCTACACTTTAAACAGATGCATTTTACATTAGTTCGGCTTGTCTGATAAAGTCTTGCTCATAGAAGCAAGACGAAAGCACTTACAAAACTTTTCAGGAATTAAATCTCCTCAGTGGACTATAACTTGCCACAGTGGATTATACTTTGTTCCTTGGATTTGTCTTGCCACCTGTGGTTGTTTTACAGTGTGTGTGTGTGTATATATATATATATATATATATATATATATATATATAATA